>NC_133618.1:439472721-439482721 GCF_048593235.1 Sminthopsis crassicaudata | reverse complement strand
CTGGGCAAGTCACTTCACCCTGTCTGCCTCAGTTTCCTCATCTGTAAAATGAGCTGGAGAGGGAAATGGCAAACCATTCGATGTCTTTGCCAAGAAAACCCCAAATGGGGTCACAAAGAGTTGGACATGACTAAAAAGACTGACTCACTGGGTTAATTGCAAAGACATATGTATATTCTAAGTACTCCTCCTCCGACCATCTCTCAGAAGCAGCAAGTCCATGGGTAAATGTAAAGTAACATATTACTCCACACATGCAATATACCCCTCATGATGAGGGGTTCCCCAAAGCCTGGCCACAACAAAAGAGTGCCAGCCAGAAAGGCTAATTTTTTAAAGTGATGTAGAAGGGGAAAGATGATGAAACGACTGTCCTCTCTCCAGATCAGATCCCATTTGGACAGTCCTATATAGCACTTTTTAAAGAATATTGACAAATTGAATAATAGTGGAGCACTGACTGTCTAGGGAATCATTTGAAGGAACTATAGAGGTATAGCCTAGAGAAGACATAAATGATACCTTCAGATATTTGCAGGGATCCAAAATATGGAAGCTGTAAGAAGCAGTGATTGCTGCATTTGAAGGTGGAACCTGGGTTTGAATCCCAGCTACAATATCAACTAACCAGGTGACCTTGAGCTAATCAGTTTCCTCATCCATAAAGTAGGAATGAGGCAGCATGGAAGAATAGATAGAAAGCTGGGCTTGAAGGCAGGAAGATCTGCCTCCACAACACTCTGGCTGGGTGACTCTGGACAAGTCACCTAATCCTACAATGTTCTAGGCAACTTTATAACTATAATGTGTAGAGAAGGTGCTGATTTTCATTGAGAGAGGGAGTTTCTTCCTTGGGAGTTTATTATACCAGTGAAATTGCTCATGTCTGAGCAATCAATCAGTCAGTCAATAAGCATTTGAAGCATCTATAATGTTCCAGACACTGTATTCGGCACTGGGAATACAAATAAAAATGAAATAATCTCTCCAACAATATTTTCTGAATTTACCTGACCCAACTATTGTAGAGGCTTTGCCAACTCTCTGTTTTTTAGAATTTTCATTCCAGTAAAAATGTAAGCTTTTTTAGGGCAAGGATTATCTCATCTTTGCATATATATCCCCAGAACCTAGCAGAGTATTGGGGACACAATAGGAAATTTTTGTTAATTGATTGCTGATTGAGAAAAATGTACATAATTATTACTGCTCTTGGTCCCAGAGGGCAGAACTAGAATCATCTGGAGAAAATTATGGGAAGATAGATTTTAGTTAGAAAATATTCCTAATAATTAGTTCTGTGAAAAGTTTTAACAAGTAATTCTTATAGTCAGGGCAAATACCACAAAATATGTTCAGGGTCAACAATATGAAGTGCTTCCTCAAGTCAAGAGAAGTTTGGCAAAAAAGTAGGGGAAAACTCATCAGGACATCTGTGATCTCAAGGAGATCATCACCTCAAGGAGGGTACCCAGGACAGTGCCTCATGCTGGTGAACACTAGCCCCCGTGATATCAAAAGGCTAGCTCCTTAGAAGGCTACCATGGGGGAAGGAGCAAAATCTGAGATCCGGAAAGAATTCAATGAAGAGGCAGCAGAACTATGGCAGTTGGTCACTTCCTATATCCAGTCTCAGTCTCTCTTCTGATCTTCAGTCCTACCTCATCAATTGCCTTTAAATTAGATGACCTATAGACATCTCAAATTAAACATGTACAAAAGAGAAAACTATCATTTTCCCCCAAAGCTTCTACCAAACTCCCCTCATTCTGTTGGTAGAACCACTATCCTTTCAATACTCCACATTTGTAAGCTTAGTGTTATGAGACTCTTCCTAATGTCCTACCACACATCTAATAAATTTTCCGATATTACTGTGTCTACATCCAAATATCTCTGTTTGACCCCCCATCTCTCCCCAGAATGACTCGCTTGGTGTTAACGGTCTTACCAGCTCCTGACTCTCCGCTTGGGTGACAGAAAGGCCAATCACAGTCTCTATTGGAAGGCTTCTCCTACCCCTTGATTGCCCCCTCATCCCTAGTCCTCCCCTACCCTGGGAGCCCCAAGAAAAGTCTTTCAGCCTCTAGTTACTTCTCATTAGGACAAATTTCCTGTTTAGCCTCCCATCCCCAAGTCTCTCCCATTCTCCACACAGCTATCAACGTGATCTTCCCTGAGATCTATCAGTGTCCCTAATTCTCTCCACTCAATGAACTCCAGTGACTCATTGTTGTTACTAGTTCCCCCTACCTTTCAGCCTGTCCCTGACCTATCTTTCAAGGCTCATTATTCTCTTTACTTCTTAAGCACTCTGAAGACCCATCACACTAGCCTTTGCATTTCTCATGCAGGGTACAGCCTAGTCCAACCCTTTGCTATTGCACTGGTCATCCTCCATATCTGAAATGAGTTCCTTCCCTACCTCGCCCTACCAGAATCTCTTCCCTTTCTTCAAGACTTAAAAAATGCACCATCTTCATGAAATCTTTTCAGATGCCCAAAGCTTCTAGTGCCCCTCCAATTACTTTGATTGTATTATGAATATTACGCTGCATTTGTTGTCTTCCCTCATCAAATGTAAGCTCTTTGAGGGTAGGAATTATTTCATTTTTGTATTTGTATCTTACCAGCTCAGTGCCTAGCACTATTTATTAGACATATAATAAATACTTATTGTTGGAGTGATTGATTCTAATTTTAACTAATTATTATTGCTAACTACATGCTCAATTTGGTTGTTTCCCTCATTGTTCCTCAAATGTTAACAGCTCCCTCCAGATTTTAGCACCTTGGACAACCACCCATTAGCCTCACTTCATTATGGATCTGTTTGTGGAAAAGTGGGATTCGCTTCTTTTTTTTTGAGTGGTGAACTCCTCATCTGGGGAAATTTTTAAGTGGAAGTTCAGAGGAGATTTCTGAGGTACAGATTAGACTAAATGATTGCTGACATTCTTTCCAAGGTAGCTTTCAAGATTTCACAGTGAAGAGAAAGGAGTTATGGCCCTGGTCACTCTTCTCCCCTTTCAAAATCTCTTATTCCTGGACTTCTCTTGTGGGATCTGAATCTGTTCCTCTTTGCTTTTCCCAATTTTGCCTTCAGAGACTTCTGCTCTTCCCTGCTAGCCCAAAGCTCCAAAACTACCTTTTCTTATATTGTCTCATTTCCACTAGCCACTCAGCAGAAAGCAAGGGGTGGAAAAAAGGAAGATTCAAAAGGAAAGGTATAAAAAAGAGAGGGTGCGGAAAAGAAGAAAAAACACCCCAAACAGGGAGATCAGACATGAAAAGGGAAAGGTGACAAAATAGAAGGTGGGAGAAATGATAATGTCAAAAGCACAAGAAAAAAAAAAAAAAAAAGAAAGAAAAACAGCACAAAACCGAAATGCCCCCAGAGAGCAAGGCTCAACAGATGGACACGGGACTGGACAGGACCAGGACAGACCTGCAGGTGGGCGGGCATCATTCAATAAAGCCAGAGGTCCTGGGAGGAAGGAGAGAAGGGAACTCCAGAGCTCTGGACAAAGGGCCCCGGGCTGGTCAAGCCTTGCTCAGGCCAGAGTCTTGCCTCCCTGGGGAGGAGGCTCAGGCAGGGCCAGGGCTGAGAAGCCCCAGAAGGAAAACAGGAAAAAGGAGAAAAGGAGGAAGAAAAGAAGGGGAACAAGCCGAAGCCAAAAGAGGGTAGGTCTTACGGCTTTCTTGCCCGGCCCCTCTCCCAGGGCAGCGACGATGGCAAAATATTGAATGACCCGCTTGGTGTTAACGGTCTTACCAGCTCCTGACTCTCCGCTTGGGTGACAGAAAGGCCAATCAGTCTCTATTGGAAGGCTTCTCCCACCCTTTGATTGCCCCCTCATCCCTAGTCCTCCCCTACCCTGGGATCCCCAAGAAAAGTCTTGGCCTGGTGAAGACTGGGGTCAGGTCCCCTCCTCCCACCTCTCCTGGGGAGCTGGAGGCTTGGACTGGGGGGGGGGAGGGCAGAAAGGGAGGCCCTCCCAAAGGAACAAGCTCAGGGGCTGACAGAGCTGTGGTTCTATGTGTGGGTGGGAGGGGGAATATCAGGCACAGGGTGTCTCGGAAGGCTTTGAACTACTCCCAGCCTAGTCTAGTTAGTGCCTTGGTGCCCTGACATATATTTGGAGCCTTGGGGGACCCTGAGTCCCAGTTCTGAGTCAGCAAGTTGGAGAGGGTGCTGGTGAAAGGAGATAGCCTGGCCCTAGGCTGGACCCCAGCCCCTTCCCCTGCCGCCCATTCCCTCCCCAACATCGGGTACTCACGTGATAAGCATGGACTGGTTTTCTCGATCTATAAGGAAAGGGGGGAGATGTGGATCTCCGTCTCCAGCACAATTTCTCCTCCTGCCCCCCACTTCTCCCCCTCAAGAAAACTAGCCCCAGGCCCTGGCGGCCTTGCAGTCTATGCATCAGGGGAGTCAGCCTGATCCATGGACTGGAATGGGGGGGGAGCTACAGGAGGGAGTCTGCTTCAGGAATCCAGGGGGGTGGGCCTCTTACTCTGCAGCATGGAGTGGTAGGCATTGTCTGCCACAGAGTAGATATGGGGAGGCGCCTCCGTGCGACGCTTGCCCTTGTAAGCAGCTACCACAGGGGCAGTGTAGACAGGAAGCCACTTGTAGGGATTGATGGTGACACAGAACAAGCCTGAGTAAGTCTGCAGGAGAGAGGAAACTCTACTCAGAATTCCACCACCGCCTGTCTCTCCAGGGCTTTTCCACAGTCACCCACCACTCGCCCCTGGTGTAGCCAATCCACTCCTCCCTTTCTTGGTTCTTTGCCCAGGGGTCCCCACTCCTGCTCCCCCTCCCATCTCAGCTGCTTAGAATCCCTAGCTTCCCTGGAGGCTCCCTCAAACACTGTCTCAGGCAGGTCCCCGGACCTCCTGCTGCCCCCCGCTGCCCCCCATCACTTTGTACTAACTGAAGATCTTTGGCATGTACTTATCTGTGGATATGCTGTTGCCCTGCCTCCCGCCATGCCCAACCCAGAACCCTTCCCTTGGAGAGCAGATTCCCTTAGAACCCTTCCTTGCCTTTGGATCTCTAGTGACTAGCACAGGCCCAGTCTGTGGTGGGATGCTTCAAAAAGACCTGTTATCTGATCAGTTGTCGGAGTGCTGACTGAGGTGCCTCCAGAAGCCCTCGACCCCCCCAACCTGGGCTGAGGGAATTGTCTGGTACATGGAGCTTTCCTGTCCAGGGGCTCTCTGCAGGAGCCCAGCCTCGGGCTCCACCCTGGCCTGAGGGACTCACATAGATCATCCAGTGGGCATAGCGTTGACGAAGGTTGTGTAGGACTGAGGCTTCATTGAGGTGGGTCATCATGGACATGTCCTCCAGCAGGTCAAAGCGAGGCGGGTTCATGGACTGCACATCAGCCTCACGTACAGTGAGGGTCTGGAGGGGAAATGGGGGCCATCACTGGGCGTTCCCAGAACCTTTCCCCTGGGCCCCTCCCGGTCCCTAATCTCATACAGGGACCCCAGTCACAAAAGGGAGACCCAGGGGAGGGTCCAACATGAGCCAGCTGATCAATCTTGAGAAAGAGAAGGGAACAAAGGTGGAGAGGGCAGGGCTACTATTCTGGGGTGAGGGATAGGGGAGGCCAGAGAGTCAGAGCTGGAGGGGATCTGAGAGCTCAGATAGTCCAGCATGCTCCCCAGTTTAGGAATCCCTGCTACAAAATCCCAGACAAGGAGTCACCTAGCTTCTGCCTGAAGATCTTCAGTGACAGAAGCTCACTATCTCCCAAAGCTTACTATTCCATGGCTGGACTATAACAAAGTCTTTCCTACTGAACTGAAATCTGCTTCTCTGGAACTTTGCCCCCCCACCTTTCTCTCTTTTTCTTTTTTTCCCCCTTTTTTGCTGAGGCAATTGGGGTTAAGTGACTTGCCCAGGGTCACACAGCTAGGAAGTGTTAAGTGTTTCAGGTCATATTTGAACTCAGGACTTCCTGACTTCAGGGCTGGTGCTCTATCCACTGCCCCACCTAGCTGTCCCTGTGCCCTATCTCTGTTAATACTGTCTTCTGCTACCAAGCAGAATAAATCCTGGTGGTGTAGTACCCGGAATGTTGGGTCTGGAATAAGGAAGACTGGAGTTTTCTGATGCTTATGGGCTAAGTGCCTGAGCAAGGCACTTAATCAGCTGTCCTCAGTTTTCTCACTGTAAAATGGGGATAATGATAGCACCCATCCCCCCAAGTTGTTGTGGGGATCAAATGAGATATTATTTGTAAAATGCTTAATATAGTATCTGGCACATAGTTGGTACTTAATAAACACTTGTTTCCCTCTTTCTCTTTCAGATATTTGATGAAAGAGATCATAGAATCAAACATTTAAAACTAAAAAGATACTTCAAAGGCTATTGAGGTCAACCCACACCCCTTTTTCTTAATGCATGGAAAAAATTGAGGCAGAGACAAATTGTGATTTGGCCAGAGTCACATGGCTAATAAGTAGTCCAGTGCCCTATACTAGGCTGCTTGATAATATCCATTATGGCTCTTCTCTTTTCCAGATTTACCCTCCCCATTTCCTTAATTAAGTTTTGTGCAGTATCAAGTTCCATTCAATTTATTTCAATTAACACCATATTCCTGCCATGATCTATATATCCTATATATTTATAGGAGATAAGACGAGGGATTCCCAGATAAGGACATTCATCTATCTGTGCTGATCCACACCTTATCTGCAATTTTTAGAGCACTGAAAGGTTAAGTGCTTTATTGGGAGTCACACAGCCAGGATATTAGAGGTGAGGCTTGAATTAGGGTCTTCCTGGCCTTGAGGCTGGTTTTATGTCTGCTACTGTCCTGCCTCTCATTTATATATCCATTTCCCCCTTATTTTAAATGGTCCGCTTTCTGCTAACAAAAATGTTGTTTTTCCTCTGTGTACCTGAGTTGCCCTCAGAGCTTAGAAGAACAGACCACAGGATCATAGATTTTAGACCAGAAAGGACTCTAGAGTCCATTGAATACAATTCCTTCATTTTACAAATGAGGAAACTGAGGCTGACTAAGGTGATTACTTTTAGGTAAGTAGGGCTTAAACTTACTTCTTCTTGACCCCAGGTCCACTGTCCTCTCCACTGAACCCCCTCAGTGTTCTTCAACTGAATCAGCATTATCCAATTAGAACACATGACAAGACCATCAGCTTCCTCACCCTTGACACTCGACTTCTGTTCATTCAGCCTTAGAGCCCATTGGCTTTTGGGGGTTACTACTACACACAGGATTCACATTGAACCTGTGATCATTCAAGACACACACACCGATCTATTTTTCAAATGAATTTTTCTTTTCTTTTCTTTTCTTTTTTTTTTTTTTTTTTTTTTTTTTTTTTTTTTTTTTTTTGAGGCTGGGGTTAAGTGACTTGCCCAGGGTCACACAGCTAGGACGTGTTAAGTGTCTGAGACCAGATTTGAACTCGGGTTCTCCTGAATTCAGGGCTGGTGCTCTATCCACTGCGCCACCTAGCTGCCCCTCAAATTAATTTTTCTTCCAATTACATCTACTTTATAATTATGGCTAGATGGCCAATTGTCCTATAGGGAAGCGTATTGGGTTAATCACGTCTTCCCCTTCCTTTTATTACGTCTGTAGATTGATGTGTGTGTGTGTGAGACAGAGAGACAGAAACAAAGAAACAGAGAAAGCAAGCTTATAGGTTAGAATAAGCATTTGATTTATGTATGTTTGCCCTTACAGGCTTACAGCTCTAGAGCTGAAGGGGACCTTAAGAGGCGATCTAGTTCAGCCTTCTCACTTTGCAAGAAACTGAGCCCAGAGACGCTAAGTGCTTTAGGCCATGTCACATAGTTCCTCTGCATCTTCTCCTAGATCTTATTATTTCTTTGTCACAGTCACGGCCCTGACTTACCTGTCTAGAGTCAATGGTGGTATTAAAGACTTCATTCATCCTTGGGAAGCTGATTCCCCTTGAGCCCTGGCGACTTAGGGTAGGGCAGATGGTGTGTTTTGGGATCATAGGGCCAGAGCCAGGTGGCCTGAGGGTCCCAGAGAGCTGTCAGAGCAGGGGAGGCTAGAGGTGTCAGGGACTTTCAGGCAAAGAACAAGTTCTGGGACAGTGAAGTCCAGGAGCTCTTACCTTCTGGTCCTTGGTCTCCACAGTGACTCTGCCTGCCTTGATCTCCTTGATCTCTGCCTCCAGATAAGCTTCCTGTTCATCGGGAACCCAGACCCATTTCTTCCCTGTAGGAGGGGAAATAAGAATGTCAGGATAGGGGAAGAGGGAACCTCTTCTAGTGGAGGGTTCAGGAGCTTCCAGGGATAGATGGGAAAACAATAATTCTCTCTCATCTCCCCATCTCTGAGACCTCCTATTACCCACCCCCACCAATGCTACCCTCCCAAACACTGGGTTTTCTCCCACCCTTATCCCTGAGGTTCCTCATTTCCCTCCCCACCAACCTTAAGAAAGCACTGACTTTTCTGTGTACATGAGGGATACTTAGAAATGACCTCAGCTCAGCCACTAACTCACAGGGTGATTTTGGATAAGTCCCCTTTGAGATTCACCTTACTTACCTGGGAATGAGGATGACTATAAATATGGACATAGAGCAACAAAGAGACCAAATACACACAGAGGCAAAGTCTTCTCTCCTGGTCCTAATAGCCTCCACAGCCCAGAGGTTTAACAAAGGTGGCCTGCCCTAACCATCTAGGGGGTAGGCTTGTTGTGCCTCTGACTTTCCAGGGCCCTTGGCCCACAGCCCCTTTGTCCTTGTGTTCACATCACTCTCCCCTTGTCTCCACCTTTGTTCAAACTGTTCTCTATGCCTGGAATGTCCTCCCTCCCCCTCTTGGCTGGTTGGATTCCTACCCATCCTTTTAAATGCAGCTCACTCAAGAACCAACTCTTCCCCTGACACCCTCAGCCTTCCTCCCCTCAGATCTGCCCATAGCCCTTCCTTTCTCGCCGCTTTAATGTGCTCGTTGGGTTATATTGGGTTATATATACAGTTTGGAATCTGTAAATGAGCTCCATGAGGGCAGGAATCACATCTCAGCCAAAGGTATCCAAGGCCTAGCAGGATTCCTTCCCCCTGTAAATGTGCTTATTAAATGTCTGTAGAATTTACTAATAGAAGACAGGGCTCCCCTGGGTGAGAGTATGAGGCTGGGAGTCAGGAATACTAGTCTGAATCCTGCCTCAGATATTTGCTGTGTGAGATTTTTCAAGGCACTTAACCCTCTTGGCCTATGTTTCCTTATTCTTAAAATGGAAATAACAATAGTACCTACTTCACAGGGATTGTGAGGATCAAGTGAAATAAAACATGGAAAGGACTTGGTAAGTCTTAAGATGCCATATAAATGAGCTATTGTTATAGTGATAACTATTATTCTTTAATTAGAGCTTTGGCCTTGTGTCGTGGCCTCCAACACCCAAGCCCCTGTGACTTCAGATTCCCCACACTGCTGTCCCCCACCTGGGTCTGAGTGTGCGACCCTATGTCCCATGCCCACTCTCACCGTCGCCTGGAATCGTGTGCACCTTCACCATCTCTTGGTAGCTCTTTCTCAGGTAGGCGGCAGCCTCCCCCAACTCACTCAGGTCCATCATGGTGGCGGAGATAGTAGTCGCAACGACGAGATCACAACGACGAGAAGTAAGGAATAGAAAGAGAATCCAGAAGTCCTGTGGGGAGAAGGTAGGAAAGAAGGAAGGGTCGATGACGGAGTACCAGGGCTGGTCCAGGGCAAGTCAGTGTACAAGATCCCTGGAGGAGGCAGGGAGGGCAGGCCCTGGAGCTTCAAGGAATTGTTCCTTCAGCCTACCTCAGGTTAGAAGCCCACCCAAGGTCCCAAGTTAGGGGCAAAAAACAGCCCAACCCTCCCTCCTCCTCCACACTCACATACAGAAATAGACCTACAAGTTAGGACGCAGCATCTCATTGGTAAATACATCCACATTCAGACTCCTTCACAGAGAAGTCTAT